>NW_026562507.1:650000-660000 GCF_027474105.1 Poeciliopsis prolifica | reverse complement strand
CGCATATGACACATCCCCGCGCTCAGGGCTTCGCCCTGAGCACGGGAACCCCTCTCACGCCTCTCTACCACCCTCCCAACAACACACCATATCTCCAAAACACTCCACCCAGGACCACCTCCAGACGCCTCAGCGAGCCCCGAAACGCACTCTAGTGAGGTTCCCCCAACAACCCCAACGTAAACACTTAGAGCAATTTCACCCATTTTTCAACTTGCTCCCACCCAAGTACATGACCTCTCCCCGCACTCAGGGCTTCGCCCTGAGCACGGGGAACCCGCTCCCGGCTCGATCCGACCTTCCTAGCCGGAGATGAAAAATGAATGGGGGTCTATGGCAGCTATAGGAAGGGGAGGGGCTAGGGCCACCAAACTCACAGGGAACCTGGGGGGGCCCATGGGGAGTCTACACACCGAGTTTGGTCCCCTGAGCACTTATGGTTTTTGAGTTATTGAGCGTGAGCACTTTTTGAAATGAATGGGTGTCTATGGCAGCTATGTCTTAGGAACCAGCCACTTCCACCAAATTCACAGGGTACCTGGGGGACCTCCTGGGGATCCTCTGTGCCAAGTTTGGTCCACCTGGGACTTTTACTTTTTGAGTTATTGAGCGTGAGCACTTGAGATTTTTGGCTATCATCCTATATCCTAACCCTAACCCTAACCCTAACCCTAACCCTAACCCTAACCCTACCCTAACCCTAACCCTAACCCTAACCCTAACCCTAACCCTACCCCTAACCCTAACCCTAACCCTACCCTAACCCTAACCCTAACCCTAACCCTAACCCTAACCCTAACCCTAACGCACTCTAGTGAGGTTCCCCCAACAACCCCCAACGTAAACACTTAGAGCAATTTCACCCATTTTTCAACTCGCTCCCACCCAAGTACATGACCTCTCCCCGCACTCAGGGCTTCGCCCTGAGCACGGGGGACGTGGTCCCGGGTCGCTACGACCTTCCTAGCCCGAGATATCACACTTTGAAAATCCACGCTCGGCCTACCTACCATGGTCTCGGGGTCAAATTTTGACCGATTTTCACACATCACCCCAGCCACGCATATGACACATCCCCGCGCTCAGGGCTTCGCCCTGAGCACGGGAACCCCTCTCACGCCTCTCTACCACCCTCCCAACAACACCCCATATCTCCAAAACACTCCACCCAGGACCACCTCCAGACGCCTCAGCGAGCCCCGAAACGCACTCTAGTGAGGTTCCCCCAACGACCCCCAACGTAAAACACTTAGAGCAATTTCACCCATTTTTCAACTTGCTCCCACCCAAGTACATGACCTCTCCCCGCACTCAGGGCTTCGCCCTGAGCACGGGGAACCCGCTCCCGGCTCGATCCGACCTTCCTAGCCGGAGATGAAAAATGAATGGGGGTCTATGGCAGCTATAGGAAGGGGAGGGGCTAGGGCCACCAAACTCACAGGGAACCTGGGGGGGCCCATGGGGAGTCTACACACCGAGTTTCAGCCAATGAACCCCTTCCGTTCGGGAGTTATTTTGAATGAACCGTTTTTTGAAATGAATGGGTGTCTATGGCAGCTATGTCTTAGGAACCAGCCACCTCAGCCAAACTCACAGGGTCCGTGGGGGACCTCCTGGGGATCCTCTGTGCCAAGTTTGGTCCACCTGGGACCTTTACTTTTTGAGTTATTTTGAATGAACCACTTCGATTTTTGGTTTTCATCCCTATATCCTAACCCTAACCCTACCCTAACCCTAACCCACCCATTTTTCAACTTGCTCCCACCCAAGTACATGACCTCTCCCCGCACTCAGGGCTTCGCCCTGAGCACGGGGAACCCGCTCCCGGCTCGATCCGACCTTCCTAGCCGGAGATGAAAAATGAATGGGGGTCTATGGCAGCTATAGGAAGGGGAGGGGCTAGGGCCACCAAACTCACAGGGAACCTGGGGGGGCCCATGGGGAGTCTACACACCGAGTTTCAGCCAATGAACCCCTTCCGTTCGGGAGTTATTTTGAATGAACCGTTTTTTGAAATGAATGGGTGTCTATGGCAGCTATGTCTTAGGAACCAGCCACCTCAGCCAAACTCACAGGGTCCGTGGGGGACCTCCTGGGGATCCTCTGTGCCAAGTTTGGTCCACCTGGGACCTTTACTTTTTGAGTTATTTTGAATGAACCACTTCGATTTTTGGTTTTCATCCCTATATCCTAACCCTAACCCTAACCCTATCCCTAACCCTAACCCTTACCCTAACCCTACCCCTAACCCTAACCCTAACCCTACCCTAACCCTAACCCTAACCCTAACCCTAACCCTAACCCTAACGCACTCTAGTGAGGTTCCCCCAACAACCCCCAACGTAAACACTTAGAGCAATTTCACCCATTTTTCAACTTGCTCCCACCCAAGTACATGACCTCTCCCCGCACTCAGGGCTTCGCCCTGAGCACGGGGGACGTGGTCCCGGGTCGCTACGACCTTCCTAGCCCGAGATATGACACTTTGAAAATCCACGCTCGGCCTACCTACCATGGTCGGGGTCAAATTTTGACCGATTTTCACACATCACCCCAGCCACGCATATGACACATCCCCGCGCTCAGGGCTTCGCCCTGAGCACGGGAACCCCTCTCACGCCTCTCTACCACCCTCCCAACAACACACCATATCTCCAAAACACTCCACCCAGGACCACCTCCAGACGCCTCAGCGAGCCCCGAAACGCACTTAGTGAGGTTCCCCAACAACCCCCAACGTAAACACTTAGAGCAATTTCACCCATTTTTCAACTTGCTCCCACCCAAGTACATGACCTCTCCCCGCACTCAGGGCTTCGCCCTGAGCACGGGGAACCCGCTCCCGGCTCGATCCGACCTTCCTAGCCGGAGATGAAAAATGAATGGGGGTCTATGGCAGCTATAGGAAGGGGAGGGGCTAGGGCCACCAAACTCACAGGGAACCTGGGGGGGCCCATGGGGAGTCTACACACCGAGTTTGGTCCCCTGAGCACTTATGGTTTTTGAGTTATTGAGCGTGAGCACTTTTTTGAAATGAATGGGTGTCTATGGCAGCTATGTCTTAGGAACCAGCCACTTCCACCAAATTCACAGGGTACCTGGGGGACCTCCTGGGGATCCTCTGTGCCAAGTTTGGTCCACCTGGGACTTTTACTTTTTGAGTTATTGAGCGTGAGCACTTGAGATTTTTGGCTATCATCCTATATCCTAACCCTAACCCTAACCCTACCCTAACCCTAACCCTAACCCCCTACCCTAACCCTAACCCTAACCCTAACCCTAACCCTACCCTAACCCTAACCCTAACCCTAACCCTAACCCTACCCTAACCCTAACCCTAACCCTAACCCTAACCCTAACCCTAACCCTAACCCTAACCCTAACCCTAACCCTAACCCTAACCCTAACCCTAACCCTAACCCTAACCCTAACCCTAACCCTAACCCTAACCCTAACCCTAACCCTAACCCTAACCCTAACCTAACCCTAACCCTAACCCTAACCCTAACCCTAACCCTAAACCCTAACCCTAACCCTAACCCTTACCCTAACCCTAACCCTAACCCTAAACCCTAAAGACCAAACCCTAAAGACCAAACCCTAAAGACCAAACCCTAAAGACCAAACCCTAAAGACCAAACCCTAAAGACCAAACCCTAAAGACCAAACCCTAAAGACCAAACCCTAAAGACCAAACCCTAAAGACCAAACCCTAAAGACCAAACCCTAAAGACCAAACCCTAAAGACCAAACCCTAAAGACCAAACCCTAAAGACCAAACCCTAAAGACCAAACCCTAAAGACCAAACCCTAAAGACCAAACCCTAAAGACCAAACCCTAAAGACCAAACCCTAAAGACCAAACCCTAAAGACCAAACCCTAAAGACCAAACCCTAAAGACCAAACCCTAAAGACCAAACCCTAAAGACCAAACCCTAAAGACCAAACCCTAAAGACCAAACCCTAAAGACCAAACCCTAAAGACCAAACCCTAAAGACCAAACCCTAAAGACCAAACCCTAAAGACCAAACCCTAAAGACCAAACCCTAAAGACCAAACCCTAAAGACCAAACCCTAAAGACCAAACCCTAAAGACCAAACCCTAAAGACCAAACCCTAAAGACCAAACCCTAAAGACCAAACCCTAAAGACCAAACCCTAAAGACCAAACCCTAAAGACCAAACCCTAAAGACCAAACCCTAAAGACCAAACCCTAAAGACCAAACCCTAAAGACCAAACCCTAAAGACCAAACCCTAAAGACCAAACCCTAAAGACCAAACCCTAAAGACCAAACCCTAAAGACCAAACCTAAAGACCAAACCCTAAAGACCAAACCCTAAAGACCAAACCCTAAAGACCAAACCCTAAAGACCAAACCCTAAAGACCAAACCTAAAGACCAAACCCTAAAGACCAAACCCTAAAGACCAAACCCTAAAGACCAAACCCTAAAGACCAAACCCTAAAGACCAAACCCTAAAGACCAAACCCTAAAGACCAAACCCTAAAGACCAAACCCTAAAGACCAAACCCTAAAGACCAAACCCTAAAGACCAAACCCTAAAGACCAAACCCTAAAGACCAAACCCTAAAGACCAAACCCTAAAGACCAAACCCTAAAGACCAAACCCTAAAGACCAAACCCTAAAGACCAAACCCTAAAGACCAAACCCTAAAGACCAAACCCTAAAGACCAAACCCTAAAGACCAAACCCTAAAGACCAAACCCTAAAGACCAAACCCTAAAGACCAAACCCTAAAGACCAAACCCTAAAGACCAAACCCTAAAGACCAAACCCTAAAGACCAAACCCTAAAGACCAAACCCTAAAGACCAAACCCTAAAGACCAAACCCTAAAGACCAAACCCTAAAGACCAAACCCTAAAGACCAAACCCTAAAGACCAAACCCTAAAGACCAAACCCTAAAGACCAAACCCTAAAGACCAAACCCTAAAGACCAAACCCTAAAGACCAAACCCTAAAGACCAAACCCTAAAGACCAAACCCTAAAGACCAAACCCTAAAGACCAAACCCTAAAGACCAAACCCTAAAGACCAAACCCTAAAGACCAAACCCTAAAGACCAAACCCTAAAGACCAAACCCTAAAGACCAAACCCTAAAGACCAAACCCTAAAGACCAAACCCTAAAGACCAAACCCTAAAGACCAAACCCTAAAGACCAAACCCTAAAGACCAAACCCTAAAGACCAAACCCTAAAGACCAAACCCTAAAGACCAAACCCTAAAGACCAAACCCTAAAGACCAAACCCTAAAGACCAAACCCTAAAGACCAAACCCTAAAGACCAAACCCTAAAGACCAAACCCTAAAGACCAAACCCTAAAGACCAAACCCTAAAGACCAAACCCTAAAGACCAAACCCTAAAGACCAAACCCTAAAGACCAAACCCTAAAGACCAAACCCTAAAGACCAAACCCTAAAGACCAAACCCTAAAGACCAAACCCTAAAGACCAAACCCTAAAGACCAAACCCTAAAGACCAAACCCTAAAGACCAAACCCTAAAGACCAAACCCTAAAGACCAAACCCTAAAGACCAAACCCTAAAGACCAAACCCTAAAGACCAAACCCTAAAGACCAAACCCTAAAGACCAAACCTAAAGACCAAACCCTAAAGACCAAACCCTAAAGACCAAACCCTAAAGAACCCTAAAGACCAAACCCTAAAGACCAAACCCTAAAGACCCTAAAGACCAAACCCTAAAGACCAAACCCTAAAGACCAAACCCTAAAGACCAAACCCTAAAGACCAAACCCTAAAGACCAAACCCTAAAGACCAAACCCTAAAGACCAAACCCTAAAGACCAAACCCTAAAGACCAAACCCTAAAGACCAAACCCTAAAGACCAAACCCTAAAGACCAAACCCTAAAGACCAAACCCTAAAGACCAAACCCTAAAGACCAAACCCTAAAGACCAAACCCTAAAGACCAAACCCTAAAGACCAAACCCTAAAGACCAAACCCTAAAGACCAAACCCTAAAGACCAAACCCTAAAGACCAAACCCTAAAGACCAAACCCTAAAGACCAAACCCTAAAGACCAAACCCTAAAGACCAAACCCTAAAGACCAAACCCTAAAGAAAGGTTTTCCCAGGGCCACCTATTCCTTAAAAATGATTAAGTTGAATGTATAAATTCATTTAGAAATTTAAAATTTCTAAATGAAAATATACATTTTACATATACAAGCAATAATTTACTTTTCTGTAGAGTTGAATATTAACATTATAAATCTCTATACCCACTTGTCTTAAATCCTTTAAGTTTTTAGCCATTTCATTTAAAAGTGCATAGAAATTAAACTTAACTTCCTATGAACAGGGATCCATATTTGGTATCTACTCCACAATGCAAAATTCTACATGTAATTTTATTGTCCTGCAAGGTTACAGCTAAAATTGCTAGAGGCAATTTTAGCTAAGGTAAGAGAAGCACTTGAGCCAAAATACTTTCTGTTGGGAAAAAAAATTCAGTAAGTCATATTTTTTTGAGATTGGTGCATAACTTACATATTTTTAAAGTTTAACCATTCATTTACAATGCTCCTTAAAATAATTTACCTATTTGTGGAAATAAAGACTTTAAGATTTACAGTTCACACTGGGAATTCTTTTTGTAATAAATGTTACAATATTAGAAATTGCTGCTGTTGTAATTGGTTACTTTCTGTCACTGACCTTTCAAACTGACCTCTCAATTTAAAACTGAACTTTAAATTTAAATAAATTAAATATTGGAACTCTTCTATATAGTAAATGGAACTTTTCATTTAAAAGTCTACAAATACTTTTACTAGGTTTTTCCAGAGCACTACTCTTTAAAGAGATGGAGCTACTGGTGTTAAATAGTGGCCAAAAAATGAACATTGAAGGTGCCAGTTAGAGATTTAGAATTAGCCAATAGTTGACAAAATGTACCACAAAGATCTCTGTGGCACATGAAGAGCATCATGCTCTTTTTACATGGAAGCAGCAAAAAATGTGTTTGCTGAGCTTAATAACTGACTTTTCAGAGTGAAAATTGGACCCTGACATTTTACTCCAACAGAAAAAGTGTCCATTGAAGGCCAGATGCCCATATGTAAAAGGTGGAAAACTTCAACAATCCAATGCAGAGTTAAAGGCATCACCAAAAATTAGGGTGCATTTTTATTTGCAAGATGCTCTTCTAACAGAAAGATTACAATTGTTACAAGGCTGTTTACACATAACTATAAGCATGATCCCATAAGTGGAAAGTTATGGGAAACCAAACCATCCAAAACATTTTAAGTAGCTTTGGAGTGAATAAAATTAAATGTCATAATATATTCAGAAATTGAAATTAACCGTTTAGAACAGCAGCAACAAAATTGGCTTAGAGAAATGTTACCCTTTAGGGAGATGTGTTTTACCCTACATGTTAGCAGTACTTTGAATAGGCCACATTGCTGAAAGAGTCACAGCGATACTATGTATCGTTTTGTTTTGGAGCTCAGAAATAATCCTAATCTGAACAGACATTAAAGAGTTTTGGATTTCTTTAATCAATTGTGCAACTGTTATCAATGCTCCTTAAAATAATTTCCCAATATGTGGAAATAAGAATTTTAAGAATTCTTTTTGTACAAAAATTTTAGGGTGTTATAAATTGCCACTGTTCTAAACTGTTAATTTCAATCTCTTCATAAGTTTAACATTAAATAAAAATGTAAGATTTTACATTTAAATTAAATTGTATATTGCGATGTTAGTTTTCCATTTACTATAATAGTTGATTTAATAATAAAATGTTCAGTTTACTCTAAGATTTTTACTATATTTTTCCAGAGCACTACTCTTTAAAGAGATGGAGCTACTGGGGTTAAATAGTGGCCAAAAAAATTATATTTGAAGGTTCCAGTTAGAGATTTAGGGTTATCCAATAGGTGGCAAAATGTACCACAAAGATCTGTGTGAGACATGAAGAGCATCATGCTGTTTTTACATGGAAGCACCCAAAAATGTGTTGGCTGAGCTTGAGAACTGACTTTTCAGAGTGAAAATTGGACCCTTACTGCAACAGAAAGTGTCCATTGAAAGCAAGATGCCCATATGTGAAAGGTGGAATACTTCAACAATCCAATGCACAGTTAAAGCAAATCACTAAAAATTAGGGTGCATTTTTATTTGCAAGGTGCTCTTCTAACAGGCAGATTGCAATTGTTACAAGGCTCTTTACACATAACTATGAGCGTACTACCAAGTGGGAAATTATGTAAAGTAGGTTTGGAATCAATTAAACGAAATGTCATAATATATTCAGAGATTGAAATTAGCTGTTTAGAACAGCAGCAATGAAATTGGCTTAGAGGAATTTTACCATTTAGGGGAGGGGTGGGCACTCCTGGTCCTCAAGGGCCGGTTTCCTGCAACTTTTATATGTATCTCTACTTCAACACACATGAGTAAAATAATGAGGTCATTGGCAGGACTCTGGAGAACTTGACTGCATTTAGGAGGTGATTCAGCTGTTGGATTCAGGTGTGTTGGACCAGGGAGACATCCAAGAGTTGCAGGAAACCGGCCCTTGAGGACCAGGAGTGCCCACCCCTGATTTAGGGAGATAGATATTAGCCTACCTGTTGGCAGTACTTTGAATAGGCCACATTGCTGAAACAGTTACAGCTGTACTGTTTATAATTTTGTTTTGGAACTCAGAAATAGTCCTAATCTTAATAGACACTAAAGAGTTTTGGATTTCATCAATCAATTGTGAAACTGCTGTCTTTGACATTTAAAATGAATTTCCTGATATGTTAATTTTTCTCAACTACATCATGTCTAAAGAATTTTATTTAAGCTGATTGGGATCTAACCCTGCAATAATATTACATGAAATTTTATAGCTCAGGTCATATGAAGTTAAAGCTATTGACCCTAACGTTAAGCTGAAGATTTTCTGAAATTAAAATTCTTTCCTTCTGCATTAAGCTGTAGGACTGAATACAGAATACCAGCTGGAGTGCATGTTGCTGTGTGTGAGGCTATTCCTCATAGAAGACTGGACTGCATTTAAGACTCCTGAGTCCTGGAGTCACCTTTCCCACGTGCTGTTCCTATAGGCGGAACCTGGGAAGGCTGATACGTACCGCGCCCCTGGTTTTAAAAACACACTGTCCGTTAACACCGCAAGGTGGAACCAGCATGCCCAGGAAGCAGAAGAGTTCTCCGTTGATTCTCTACTGGTCTGTGTTGAATCCTGGCAGTCTGTAAGTTTACTGACTCACCTTAGCTTCCCAGTGCAGAGTGAACTGCACACCAGTAGATCTTCACCAGGTTGTTGCAGTTGTGCTCCCCAGAAGGATGAGCAAAAGCAGCAATAGCAAGGTGTTGCTACCCAATCATCCTCCCAGGGAAGAAGAATCTGGACCTGCTACAGCAAGCTGCTGCCTTCAAGGTCTCCAAACACCTGCTGGGATTCAAACCATCAGCCCTGCAAAGAAAGTAAAGAGCAATTCTAGTGCCATCATACACCGCAAGACCTCTAGAATGCTCTGTATATGTGGTCCAAGATGAATACTTGACCACATTTACAAAGGAAGGAGACTTACCCAAACTTGCCAGCAGGGGAGTCTATTGTAACCAAGCTTGCAGCAGGCAAACAGTTCAACAACGCACAACCCATTATGAGTCATGGTCCCAATTTTATACATGTTTCCAAGTCATTGTAAGCCATCTAGTTTGAGATAAAAGCTCATTCTGATCATAATTTATAGGGTTTGTTAGATAGTGCAGTAAAAACAGAGAATATAGAAGTTAAAATATGAAGCACCACAAAAACAATGCATTCTGGGAAATCCAGACAGACATTTTCAAGTAAATTTATGATGTTCAGAACGTCGTTAAAACACATTTCTGGCACATAGCAGAAGCTCAGAGATGAGGTTTGAAGCTCAGCTCAGCTGTGATTTCTGTCTCAAAAACAGAGTTTGAATAGAAATAAAAT
>NW_026562506.1:660000-662302 GCF_027474105.1 Poeciliopsis prolifica | reverse complement strand
CGCTCACGGTGCACCGAGGTCGGCTAGGCTGAAGCCGGACCCCGGGGAAACTTTGACGGAGCTCCAGCAGAACCGGGGAGCCGTCCACGGACTAATTACAGCCCAGGACGGACTCACCAGAGCGGGGAGCCCGCCAGCCGAGCGGCAGGGAGATCCGTGGAGGCAGAGAGCTCAGGGAGCCGTAGAACCAGAAGCGGGGAAAAAAACGCTCAAAAACGGCCGAAAACCCCGAAAATCACTGGTACGCTCGCATACGTGAGGCCTGCGAAGGCCCCTGGAGGGGTCCACGGCCGAAAATCCGCTTCTTTTCGTGTCCCAGTGCTCTTCAAAAACTCTCTCCTGAAATCCTGCCGGCGGGGTTTTGTCTTTCTGTGAGCTGGAAGTGCTATTTTCCCCGATTGGGCGGGGCTTAAGCGGGTGTCAAGGGAGGGCAATGCTTTGTATGCCCGGAAACCCATTTTTCATTTATCCCGGCTCCTGTGAGCGTGCTAAAAATCATTCGACCGCACAGGGCTGTGCTCCGGAACACGGGCTATCGGCCCGTGGTGCGTTTTTCCCGGATTTCGGCCTTTTTGACCGATTTTCGAACGTTTTTCCGGCGCGACTTCCGCCGCTTCCCCCGCTCCGGGGAAACCGTTTAAAAATGGGAGACCCACGCCGAATTGTTCTCCTGGCTTAGGCATTCACGGGGATATATGGCTTCCCCGGGTAGAACGCGTTTTCACCCGCTCTACCGGAAGTTGAAGTTGACCGGGCGGAAAAACGGCACTCTTTCGCGGCTTAAAAATCGGGGAAACGGTATAGAAATCAGAGACCCACGCCGAATTGTTCTCCTCAGCGAGACCTTTAAAAGCATGTATGGCTTGCCCGGGTGGCATTCATTTTTACACGCTTTTTCGCAAGTTGAAGTTGACCGACCGGAGCGAAAACTCACAGGCGGAATCCATCGCTCAAGCACGGGGGAGAGAAGCGAGACTGCAGCCTCTATGAGAACCGGGGGCCACGCTCCGGAGCCACTCAACCCGGCAGAGGCTCCACAATCCCGGGTAACAGAGAACCAGGACAGCAGCCTCTCTGAGAACCAGGGCCTGCTGCGGAGCTACTCACCCCAGCCGTGGCTCCACATCCCCGGGTAACAGAGAACCGGGACTGCAGCCTCTCTGAGAACCAGGAATCGTTAAAGTGTTTTTAATTCTACCCGGGAAAGGGGACCAGAGCCCCGGGTAACTGAACTGGGACAGCAGCCTCTCTGAGAACCAGGAATTGGTAAAGTGTTTTTAATTCTACCCGGGACAGGGGACCAGAGCCCCGGGTAACAGAGAACCAGGACCGCAGCCTCTCTGAGAACCAGGCCTGGAGCTCACCGAGTGAGAACCAGGAATCGGTAAAGTTTTAATTCTACCCGGGAAAGGGGACCAGAGCCCCGGGTAACTGAACTGGGACAGCAGCCTCTCTGAGAACCAGGAATTGGTAAAGTGTTTTTAATTCTACCCGGGACAGGGGACCAGAGCCCGGGTAACAGAGAACCAGGACCGCAGCCTCTCTGAGAACCAGGCCTGGAGCTCACCGAGTGAGAACCAGGAATCGTTAAAGTGTTTTTAATTCTACCCAGGACAGGGGACCAGAGCCCCGGGTAACTGAACTGGAAGAGCAGCCTCTCTTAGGACCAGGCCTGGAGCTCACCGAGTGAGAACCAGGAATCGGTAAAGTGTTTTTAATTCTACCCGGGACAGGGGACCAGAGCCCCGGGTAACAGAACTGGGACAGCAGCCTCTCTGAGAACCAGGCCTGGAGCTCACCGAGTGAGAACCAGGAATCGGTAAAGTGTTTTTAATTCTACCCGGGAAAGGGGACCAGAGCCCCGGGTAACAGAACGGGGACGGCAGCCTCTCTGAGAACCAGGCCCTCCATCCGAACCACTTACCCCAGCAGTGGCTCCACATCCCCGGGTAACAGAGAACCAGGACCGCAGCCTCTCATACAACCAGGGCCTGCTGCGGAGCTACTCACCCCAGCCGTGGCTCCACAATCCCGGGTAACAGAGAACCACCAACACAGCCTCTCATACAACCAGGCCCTCCATCCGAACCACTTACCCCAGCCGTGGATCCACACCCCCGGGTAACACAGAACCACCAATACAGCCTCTCTTAGAACCAGGCCTGGAGCTCACCCAGTGAGAACCAGGAATCGGTAAAGTGTTTTTAATTCTACCCGGGACAGGGGACCAGAGCCCCGGGTAACAGAGAACCGGGACGGCAGCCTCTCTTAGAACCACCAGCCAAAATACTTACCCCAGCAG